>NW_026860202.1:0-24635 GCF_026571515.1 Ruditapes philippinarum
GATCAACACCATACTTGTGTAATTGTCCCTGATTATGTTATCGCTATTAGCGAGGACCCCCTCTTAAGGTATCTGTTCACACTAAGTAACAATATGACACTTGTTATATTACCATGTTGATCATGTTGAGCATAATTGTTTATTATACAATAATATAATTTCTATTTTAATAAAAAAAAATACAGATTTTATGAATATTGTTTTCTTTTCTTTTTTGTGTGTGTTTTATGCGCTATTTTAATACTGAGTTTTTACGTTAACTACTATTTTAAGAATTCAATTGTCATAATGATCGACGATTATAAGTCAAAACTTAACTGGAAAAAGTCAGTAAATCATGGTTAATCTTTCAATATATAATATTGTTTATTCTTAAACCATATACATGTACATTTGTATTTTTCTTTATCATTTTTTAAATTATCAATCAATTGAATAATTCATAAAATCTGATTTGTAACTTTGAATAATTCCTCGGAATCTTTACTAAACACGAATAACAAATTAAATAAAATGTTTTAAAGTTGATAGTGTCATATTAATGCCATAAAAATGTACATTTTTTCTCAATTATTGCACATTGTTTTTATCTCATATAGATAAAATATAACATGCGATTTATGTTGTTGGTTTTTTTTTCGAATTGTATGTTTATGTATAATAATAATCAATCAACTCGAGAGTTGATCTGTGTTTATTAATTATTGTAACCAAACTAAGTGACAAACATTCATTTTGAAAAAAAAGCTTATTTATCTGTAAAATATTTGTTCTGTTCTGTAACGATATCAAACATCTACTCCAAAATCGGGTGGGGGGAAAATCCCGGGATCCGGGATCCGGGACGCCCGGGATCTGGGATCGTATTAGATATATAGGGAAAACTCATAAACTATATTTGTGTTGATTATTCTCGTAATGAGAGGCGATTAAACGTTAACTATTTATTTCTTTATTAGTTTTAATAGTATGTAATGAACATTAATTAATTTAACTTAAGATTTAAATATATTTCGAGTTATTTATTAACAAACTTAAAATGCGGAAATCATAATACTTTAGTAATTTTAGTATAATTGGAAAAATCAAAGTTTTTGTTAATAAAATATTTGGCTTAATTTTATGTTCATGTATCTAAATATTATTTTTAGAAAAGATCAGAAGATTTACTTAACATAATTGATAACAAAAAAACTTTTGACGTGTATGACAGGTGGTAAATTCCCGGGATCTCTGTACTGTTTTATAGATTCCGGCTTTTCTGAAAGCAAGATGGTAATGGTCAATTTCCCGGGATATATATATCTTAAATATACGATCCCGGCTTTTCTTAATGCGATTATCCGGGATCTCTTATATCTAACAAGGAAAATCAACTGTTTTTCGTGACTATTACGTACGCGGTTGAGTATTTATACATTATTGTAAATACAAGTTCGACTAAATTGGCATGCTTATTTTACGCAAAAGGCGTGTAAAATACTATATAAAAAAGCTTATTTATCTGCAAATTAACAAATGTCTTGTCGTTTTTCTAATGATATATACTATACCAGAAGGCTTTCGCGTTGAAGAAAAACAGAAAGAATACAAATGTAAAACATAAGGTATATATTACAGATGTTTAACAAGTTATCATGCAAGTTCCATGGATCGTATAAAAATAACATGGTTCACTTATAAACAGATACGAATGTCTAAAATGGATATTTTTAAAAGAAAAACAAATTATTTGTCAATTTTTAATATAAAATGAAAAAGAACTGTAGCGGACCTCATTTTCCTTAAAAAAATATGTCCAGTACAGGACCCAAAACGTATCGTCCCTGGTGTTAATTAACATTGGTGTATTAAATAGAGGATATTTGTTTGTTTTGCATGTAAGATTGAAATATAATTTCACTGAGTGAACACCAGGTGCAATATTTTCACGAGTGGCGTAGCCACGAGTGAAAATATAAAAGCTGGTGTTCACGAATGAAATATATTTCAATCTTATATGTAAAACAAATAAATTTTCTTTTTATTTTATGCTTTTTAAGTGATTTTAAGTATTTTTTTACTGATTTTTCCGCGTAACGTCGCACATTTTACTTTGTGACGTCATTATATCATGACGTTACATCATAAGTTTTGAAATATAGGTCTGTTAAATTTCTCTAATTTTGTTACATTTTAAACATGATGTATGATGACATTGACTTTCTTTTCCTAAATAAGCAAATTTACGTATGACGGCATTTGTTTCTGCCTGTTATTCCATTCAGTTATGATTTTCTTTTCATCCGCATTCAGATATAGTCCGGCTACAGTGAAAATTATATTTTATAAATTTCACTAGTGGTTTATCAGAATATAATCATCTGATATATTGTAGTAAAACACTGGAAAGCATGAAATAAAGTTGTTTATTGACACTTCCGACATGGCCAATAGACCGAATGATATTTTACTCTTATCTGTACGTCTAATACGATCCCGGTTTTTCTGAAAACTATATTCTTGAACTGGTCAATACCCGGGATCCCTATGTGTTTTAATACGATCCCGGCTTATCTGAAAAATATCTTCTTGGACTGGTCAATTCCCGGGATCCCTATAATATATGTTTAATACGATCCCGGCTTATCTGAAAAATATATTCTTGGACTGGTCAATTCCCGGGATCCCTGTATGTTTTAATAGGATCCCGGCTTTTCTGGCTGCGATTCGTATAACATTGAAAATAGTAATTCACGTTACATAACTTGATGAAAAATATAATGATGAAGCAATTAAAAAATTCAACACCTTAATTCGAATTTAATAGCTATTGCATTAAATATTAATTATACTTAAAATTGATATTTTATAATACAGATAATATTTTTTTTCTGAATGTAAAATAAACATATTTTAGTGCACACATGTAAGATATATTATCTTTACACACGATATCAGTAAACACAGTGTGAAACACGGTCCATAAAAGGCAATTTAAAAGAAAGACCAAATAACTTGACACTGTAAAATGCTTTTGCCAATAAAAACAAGTCTGAGTCTTGCAGCATCAAAATATTGTGTCACAAAGCGAATTAATTGAGAAAAGATAAAAAGGCATTATCATAAAATTATACTTCACGCCAGTTTAATGCACTGCATATTTATTGTAAGGTACACTGAATTATATTGTGATATTTTCAACTTAATATTTTTATATTTTTCATATTCTGCTTATTAGATAATGTAAAGAAAAAGATTTTTCTTCATTTAACGTATTTATAAACAAGGTGACAAACGTACACAGAAATTTCGTTAATAATTGAAAAATACTTATTTCTGTAACAACTGTGTTAATTAATACTAGTTGGAAGTCATTCTTTGGGATCAAATCAGTGAGACATGGCCAATGTCATAAAGCCCCTAGGAATATCATTTAGCTGAAGTCGGATCATAATTAAATAACTGGCATCTGATGTAATGTTATGCACCCGGTTGATTTATGATATCACGGCCCTGTGTCGCTTAATTGTAATTATAACATATGCACCCTGTTGATTGGCCCAGCGTCGCTTACAGATACAAATCTTTGTATTAATGAAATAATTTCTGTGACAGTAAAGATTATATTAATTTACATATTACTCTTAATCACATTTGCAAAATCTCTTTGAGTCAATTATACTCAGAATTGATATCTATTTCCTAAATATAAAACAATCAAAAACATTTTCATTTTTTTTATGAAAATTAGCATGAATCTGGAGGCGTGCCGCGTTTAGAGACTTAGAAGACGAATTTCATTTTGATATTATATGCCCATGTTATACAAATATTCGTAACCTTTATATTAAAAGATATTATTTTGTTAACCAAAGTATGTACAAATTTATTGCATTGGTGCAAAGTAATAATAGAAATGAACTGTGTAAATTAGCATTTTATTACAAAAATGCTATGACTGTTAGAACTTCACTATTAAATAATGTTCAATGATAGATCATAATTTTTTATTTTAAAGTTTTGATATTGATTTTCTTCCTTAAATATGTTCATCCTCACATAACTGAGGCTTAATAACAATCAACGTAAGTTTCATTACAATTATTAATTTCTTTATATTATTTATATATCATGATTTCTTTACATTGATTGCACTGAAAGTACATTGTTACTTGAATATTATTATGTATGTGATGATTGTACTATGTATAAATCCGAAATAAAAGTTCTGTTCTGTTTTGTGTTTGCTCAAAATGAACTAGCTATACTTCTACTTTACTGATATATGATTTAGATACATGTATATTATCATAGAATTAATTGATTGCGAACTTGTATTGACCTTCGTTTTATACCCCTTATTATATTTATTTAAACTATGCCGCATATGCCACTCAATAATAATTTCCCCTATATTATAATAACTTGATTTATTAGTGATGACCGATAATGGTGATGACGACGACGATGATGATGGTGATGATAACACTGCTTGTCTAAAAACGATCCCGGCCCTTTTATAAATGTGATCCAGCTTGGATCTCTATATATCTAATACAATCCCGGCTTTTCTAAATGTGATATGACAGACAGTCAATTCCCGGTATCTCTCTTTGTTTTAATACGATCCCGGCTTTTCTGAAATGTGACATGGCAGAGGTCCCAAAATCCCGGGATCTCTATATATCTAATACGATCCCGGCTTTTTCTGAATGTTAATTTGGCAGACGGTCAAATTCCGGGTATCTCTCTTTGTTAAATACGATCCCGGCTTTTCTGAATATTTCACCCCGGCAGTGGTCAAATCCCCGGGATCTCTATATATCTAATACAAATCCCGGCTTTTCTAAATTTGATATGGCAGACGGTTCAATTCCCGGTATCTCTGTTTGTTAAATACGATCCCGGCTTTTCTGAATATCACACGGCAGTGGTCAAATCCCGGATCTCTCTATATATCTAATAAAATCCCAGCTTTTCTAAATGTGATATGGTAGATCAAAGATTATTCTAAAAATATTGTACAAGTATCGTAATGATTTAATAATAGAAAATGATAATTCGTTTTGTTGTGATTTTTTTAAAAGGTACAATATACTAATTTATTGATAGGAGTAAAATGATTTGAACATTACAAGTCTGATTCTGTTTGACAAGTGGGAAATCACTAAAAAATTAAAAGATTTATATCTAAGTAGGAAAATCAAAAAAGATTTATATAAAAAGGTCATCTTTTTCCGTGACGAATCAAATAAAATGTATTTAAAATAAAAAAAAAAAAAAACCCGGCTTAATCTTACTTTACGTAGCAATCACACTTTGGTTCATTGACAGGTGTCTCTACTCTAATATTATAAAACGGCACGTGTCATTTGCGTCAATATCTCGGAAACCATCAAAACCAACTCCGTCAGAAAAAAAAGATACACAAGTCTACTTCATAATTTCTTTTAAGAACACTGACATAACATTACACATCTGTAAAAAAATGTAGGGGTTAATTATCAAATCGATAATTTACCTATGGCACCTGCATTAATGATTAATGAAAATACATGTATATATCAATAAATGAATTGATTGACAACTTATATTTACTTTTTCTTATTACATATTATCATATTATGATAAAAGACTTTAAGTTTGGTACATACATTTAAGAATACATGTATATTAAACTTTTATGATGGACACACCAACAAATCAAACTTATTCAAAAAGCTCTACAAAAACATTCAAATAATAATAATAATAATAATAATAATAATAATAATAATAATAATAATAATAATCTAAACTTTATTTCCGTACAAATTGTAGTATTTGTAGTACGTACGGCTGTTATTAATTAAACGTTTCCTTTATTAAACATATGAAATAACCAACCAAGAAACATATGTCTATACGGTACTGTACCGAAAATCATTCAAATACAAAAATATATCATAGCCATCAACAATAAAAAAACATAATTAAAATTGTCAACAGGCATATCACAAGCATAGCTTTGACGAAATGCATGAGATAATCGATAATTTATCGTCGACACCGAGAACTGGTGGTTACTATATGTTTAATACGATCCCGGATCCCGGCTTTTCTGTAGGCGATCCCGGGATTTTCCCCCCACCCCAAAATCGGGAGAGACCGGACAATAAACGTGGGGTATATTCGCCGGTCATTAGTAAATACCGGGAGAGACCGGGAATTACCGATAGGAGTACATCCCTCTATAAATAGATTTTCGGAATATTTAGGTCATCAACTCATCATTCTATTAACAGCTTTCGGAATAACATACCATAATAACCCACTGTGTACTACAAAATGATAAGCAAAAATACCCCGCAGAGCGCGATTTATCGACGGAAAAGGTTATTTCATTTGAAAATGTTTGCATTGCGAAATTCTCCAGTTCGCCATTCATTGTACATATCGCGACTAATTAATAATCAAGCACCCTCATACCGATCGGAATGATCGGCTTTTATTATTGGCAACTATAAAAGGCTCGAGAAGTTGCTGTCGCCCTTTCACAAAATCTCATTTCATTCCAATAGGCGCCGCGCTTCGGCGCGGACGCCAACAATTAGTTCAGGAAGCGTACCTCAGTATTTAACATCTTGTCTGCACCATTATCTCAATAAATTTCTGGCCCTTAGGGATCTTTATAGGGACTCCAATGAGGTATTCCGACCTGACATGTCTTGATTTATTTCTCCAATATTTGTGTATCATTTGATGTAGGCCGGTATTAATGACATGTGTGCAATTTTTCAGGTCACTCTCTGTTCTCGACATTTCCAGAATGTTCATTTTTATTGCGCAAAATTAACCAAAAATGAAAATCGTTGCAACACGTGTCATTTAAGTTCGACTGGGAATCTCACAAAACATGGTCTAAAAGTACCAGAATTGATATATTTCACCTGTTGCAAACGCTGTATGTATGTTATAATTTGTTCCATTTTATAAGTTGTGAAATAAATTTTCATCGTTTTCTTCTCTGTTTAACTAGGAAGGTGTAAACAAACGGGAAGTTATCAGATACTACCTCAGGTTGTTAACACCTGTATACTATTACCTGTAGTTTGACCTTTTCAATTTTTTTTTCTTGAATCAGAATCTGTCAGAAGAGTTTCCGTTTCCGAGTATATTTCGTAATTTTTAATTTCCTTAAATTTGCACCTCCCTGACATGATCTGATAAGAAACAGAAACAACAAGGTTAAAAAAAAAGTTCAACGATAGAACGTTTTGGATAATCTATATCAAACAGAAATAAGTTGCTGTTATTGCAAATACCTTTCAGCTGTAAATGAATATACCAAGTTCAAATAATTCAGTTCAATCTTTGCATTTAGAATTATTGTTTTGGGAACGTAGTCTGCCTTATTTTAATGAGTAAATTAATTACTTTTTACATAGAGATAATGATACTATGGAACTCTGCAAATGTGTTTTTTACCAGCTTATCCAGGAGTACATACAGAGTTGATTTTGTTCTATTTTTGTTTGTTACAATGTATATTGTGTTAAGTTTGGGGGCCAAGTATTATCCATATTCTACGGAATTTGTTTCATGTGCAGTTATGAAGAAAAAATATTGCATTTGTTTTAATGGCCACAACTTGTCCAATTTATTATTCACAGGTTAGTATCATATTTGGCAAATATTGTCTTAAATTTGCGAAGTTACAATGTTAAAAAACGCGCATAAATCATCAGATCTTGCAATTGGAGGCAAAATGAAAGAAAATGGTTAACATAGACGTGATAAAAATGTGTTGTATTTGGTTTTGATGAAGTTAGAAATTTATACCAGCATGTGGTATTTGCATTTACCCTTGTTTTTAGTCTAGTCGTATGACATTATCTCCAATCCATAGAATTATTCCCCGCGGGTTTAAAAATGTTTTTAAACCCATGGCGTCTGCTATAAATGAAAAAACACAAATACAAAAATAACCCTTTTACTTTTAATTTTGTTATTATTTATCTTACTATTCTAAGACAACACAAATCATATCCTTTTTTACTTGTAACCCCCAACAGGGAAAAATGTGTAATAAAAATAAATAACCCCAAACACTACAAGTTTAGATTATAGTCTGGAAAAAAACTTTTTGTAGTCCACATAAATCTTGCAAATACAGGAGCCCAAATGTTGATTTCCCAAAGCGTAAATACTTAAACACTATATAATTTCTACGCGTTTTCCGATTCCTATTACACTGCCACGAAAAGTTTAAAAATACATTACCGGGGTTTTGAATCTACTGAAAATTTAAATATAATGCATAGAACGAGTTAAATTCACATTTTACTTAGAAGCTAGAGGAACGATTATAATGATTTAGAAAAACATACTATAGTTAAACATAAACATCTTATCGTGCCTTTATACAGAGAGATAAAGACCAGAAGAGTTTCTTTATAGTATGTAAACAAGATATAATAGTCGTAGGATTGGATATATTATAAACAAAACACTTGGATTATTACAATCTTTATCGCTAATTGTTGAAAGGGATTTACTATCATTTGAAAAATATTTTCAGTGTATAAAAATTATAAATTATTTGTCAGTACAAATTTGATAAATTTTAGATACATTAAATTAAAAAAATGGAAGCGGAATAAAAGAATAAACGTTTAAAAATTCAGAATTCTGTACGTTTCATTGTTTATGTAACATATTCAGTGATAAACAATAATGAAATGTATTTGTGATATTTTTTAACAATGGCTTTAATCCGTTAAAGTGCATTTTTTATAGGCTTTTACAAGCGCAAAATTCAGATAGATTTATGACGGATAATAAAAACAGTAATGTTTGTCCTGAAGAAGATATTGATGCTAAAAAAGATAAATTGATTCTCGTAAGCAAATTCGTTCTATGGATTTTATTGAAGTCAACTCTAGTGTGAATGACGACATGATAAAAGAACGCTCAAAAACATATCAGTACAATATAATTCATCAAGGAGACCGATAGAAAGATAATAAATCATCATAATTACCAAGCCACAATAATCACAATATTAATAATGATGATTTCCAAATTTCTGACATTGACCATTATCGGAAGAAAAGAACTTCCGTTAACAATTATAATAGCTGGACCAGCAGCTGCCTTGGGCATTTGTTTATTCCTTTGTATAGCGTTTTTCTTTCACAATATGCAACTCAACAACCAAGCAAAAACGTAAATCCACGATCCGCCATAAAAACGTGGGTTCCCCAGAAACACTTCCCCAAAAATCTTTTGGATAAAATGTAAAAGAATCTGATTTTCGACGTGATACAGCAAGCCATACCAAACCCGTCTCCAGGCCCCAAGGTGTTGCGAATTCCTAGAGAATGATTATTGTTTGCATTTAGTCAAAAACGCAAAAAGTTACTCTTACAGTTCCCGCATTAAACCGTTCCAGCAACTTTCAACATAAAAGAGGCCTCAAGCTGGAGTGCCCCTTCGCAGACCAAGAAAAGTTAAGCCTTTTCTCCTCCAAGAAGACATTCCTCTTTTATCATATAACCTTTTAATCTTTATATTTTAGTCGTTTTCAATATTTATACTGTCCAGTCTTTGGAAAATTTTTTAACCCAATATTCTACGAAATTTTACTTAAAAAAAATACTTCTTGAATCTACCCCGGAAATAAACCCCTGTCCAATAGTGAAATACCTGTAGTTCAGTATGCAAAAATTGTTTGTTCTGTTTAAAAGGATAATTAATACAAAAATGTTTTGATTCAAATTTGAAAACCCCAAACAAAACAATGATGGTTCATCAAAGAGATAAAGGTAAATTCTATTTTGGTATGTCTTGTTGATATTTTAAAAACATTTTTTTCCATTTTTGATGCTTTTAAAAGTGTAACCATGGCGATAGTACAAATCAACATTTTCAAGCAACAAAATTTGAATTTGAAAGAGTGATACGCTGAAAGCATTCTATATATAACTTATGTACTATTTTATTATTCTTATAACTGAAGAACAGAATTTACATAAATTCCCAAAAAATTATATCTATTTTTGTAATTATTATAAACTAAGGCCCAAAGTTTAGGGATTTTTAGATTATATCTACATGCCAATTACTTGAAATTATTTGAATGAACATTCAATGCCAAAATTAAAAGCATTCAAGGTAACCCCAATTAACAAAAATCATGCAAGTTCTGTTTTTGATCAAAATTTCTTATTATTAGTATTTTTAATTTCATTTATTTCTAGAATTAGTTTTACATGTTGACAATATTCCTTTACAAATTATTGATAGCCGGGGAAAGTGTTATAAATTTTCATAATAAAATTGTTTTGGGGTATATAATTCCAAATTTTCCTCCCCTTTAAAAATAGAAAGAACTTGGGAGTTAATTAACTGACAAACTTCATCCATTATTTCGGATATAAGAGAGTCGTTTTGTGTAGAACATGTTGTCCCTTAATTTAAAGAATTTGTTTATATATATAAATCTATGGGAAAAGTTTTCAGAGTATTACTTTCCAATTATTTGTTACTTCTTGACTTGAGCTGATTTAAGAAACCCAGAAGAACAAAACCCCAAGTTCCAAAAAATAAAATCAAAAGGGAAAACCCCCAAAAATGCAATAAATAAAACCCGTATTGGATAATCTATATTTTAAACGAAAAGAATTTTTTTCTAAGTTTAACCTTCTTACTTTTAAATACCAAAATATTTGGGAAACCATTGGTTGTTCCAATTTTAAAATTTTTTTTTTTTTTTAATTTTCCCCAAAAATTAAAAATCTATAGCAAAAGGGTTTCAATTATTTACAATTGTTTTCGTAAGCCTTTTAAAGGGAAATTTTTAAAAGTCTAAAAATTTAAAAAAAAGTTAAGCCTCATTAAATTATTAAAAAATTTTTTCTTTCCCTTCCCTTTTGTAAAGGGGGAAAAATGGTATTTTAACCCTTTTATCAATAGTTTTAGAGCATGTTAGTTGGTTTACACCTGAAAGTAGCCCTTATTGTGAAACTATTTGTCTTAAAAAAAGGAAAATGTTAAGAAAGTAGTATTTTGACTTCCATACAAAATACTGAATCACTACAACTGTACTTTTACCAAAACGCAATAGAAGACAAAGATGGTTCAGATTATTATCCAGTGAGTTACTTTTAGGAAACTCTAAAAGTACATTAACAATAAAACGCTTATAAAAAATAAAAATAAAAGCATTTCTGAGGCATAATGTTGGGCATCTAAATAATAAAATATTACTTTCCTAAAAAATGTAGGAAAGGTTTATTTATTTTTTGGCTTCTATAGATACATGTATGTACAACATAGTAATAATTATATCATTTTCATTGTGAGATTCTTTTCCCTTAAAACTTTAAATGTGGTGTCGGAAATGTTTTTATTTCTATAGAACAGATTACAGCTCAATATTAAGATCTAGTAACAGTACACATATACTTGAAATACTGAAACGAATTGCTATAATGTCGTTTTTTTTAGTAAAAAGAAAAAAAATGTTTCCAGAATATTCTTACAATTATACTTCATATATCATATATTAACGTAATGCATTTTAACACACAAATGAATATATTATGTGAAATAAATATTGGGTAGTATGTTCGCTTAGAATTCCATTACACAATATAACCAATACCTTAGAATTCAAATTCTTAGAAGAGCATTATGAACATTTCTATGCATTTTTATGCCAAAAGAAAGTTTATGCATATGTATTTTTGTATAAACTTCACCCTTTACAAATAACGACTCAGAACTAATACATGTATAAGTTGATAAGAACAAATAGGTATTTATTGAATTGATACAAATACACATACATACGAACAACATGTGAAAAGAAATCGCTAAATGATTTTTTTTGTCATAAAGAAAATGAAATTCACAGTATCGATGTGTAAGTATCCATGACATAATTTTGCTTTGAAAATGAATATTTGTGAATAGTAAATATCAATCTTTTATATATGGAAACATGATGCACAGTCGTATTAAGTAAACGTTTAATACTGATCTAAACATTTCACTAGATCTCAGTTGCATTAAAATGAAATGAAATAACAATTATGAAATATAAATAAATATCAAATTCCTCCACAAATAATTCATGAAACTATTAAAATGGAATAAGAAAGGTACATAAGCTGGAAATGAAAGGTTCAAAGAAAAGTGTTAATATTTCATAAATATATAAAGATATGTGAAAGCATCCTTTAATTTAAAACATGTTACAAAATTTGAATGAAAAGATTAGGATTCATTATTAAAAAAAAAACCCCGTCCTAAATGAATTTGTTGAAATCAGTTCAAGTACCTTCCAAGAAACTGACTCTTAATTTATCATACGTAAATAAAAGAAACCACATACTAATTTTAGTTTGTTCTTTAGTCACACGCCTACCTAACACTTTCATATCATTAGCTCAAGATCAAAAGACCCCTTCTGTAATATAGAGCACGTTACAAAATGCGTAACATTACTTTCATTGTGTCCAATGTGTTTATTAATTGATGCAGAACAGTGTAGACTTATTAACTCCAAAATACTAACAAAGATATATTTAGATAGCATTTTTCATGGTTAAAACTGCAACGTTGCATCATATTGAGATTTCAACGTTGTTTAAACTTTCAAATCCGACTTTAAATCTAACTAAATGTTATATTATTAATTTAACGATGACATCTGACCATATTTCAACGTTGTTACAACATATTTGTGTCTGCTGGGTTTGCTTTTTAATCTTTGTGTGAACAGTATAAAATGAATCAAACGTGTATGTATTAAATAAAACGAATACATTGATTGCAAATTAACTATAAATGACAAACAATAAAACAGTACTTTTTAATTCTTCAACAGTAAAAAAAACCCGTAAAGATTGTCATCCATCTGCTATATAATTCATATTTCATATTTCTTAGTATGTTATCAATTCGTATATTACGAAAATAGACGCTATGGCATTAAGCATAAAGCAAAAGTCTGTGAAATTCACCGAAGAATCTTTAAAACACAATACACTGTCTTGTAAATAGATCTGTTAGCATAAATAAATACCTAATCTTATTTTGAGAATACATTTCCTGTAACTATTATACTTACGTTTGAAAATTTTTGTTTGAAAGAAAAAACAATTCATCCATTCCATTAGCAACAATAAGTGCCAGGAGCTTATATTCTTTTATCTGGTCTGCACCATTGAAATAATAATTCAGATTAATAGAAAATAAGCTTACAAAACGAAATATAACTACATAACTACTATAATTTTGTTTGGGGAGTATTTACAATGTTATCAAATTGTTCAAAGCAAGATATTGCAAATGATATTATTCGTCAGTTAAAGCGGATCGGAAATGCTTAATCATTTCCCCTTAATTTTGTTACCATTGCTGTCAAAGTGTCTTTATATTCTAAACAGTAGCCCTCTCCATCATCTCAGTTTGTAAAAAAATTCTGATCCTTTGGGATCATTGAATTATTGAAAAATGAATACTGTTTGAGGTCTTTAAAGGTACCAGATATGTTTCACTCTTCATCATTACTTATGATTAGCCTGCAAACCGGGTCTGCAATCTACACCTCTAATTTTCATCTAAAGTTCCAATTTTTTATTATTCTGTTAATTTTTCAACTATTAATCCAATGGTAGGATACTACGTCATCGCGCACCTGCAAAATGCTCCCAATGAGACTGTTTTTTGTCGACTAGAAGATAAGAATGTTTTTTTTTTTTTTGTATTCTAAGAAATCGTTGGAAATATCAAAAAATAATGTAGCGAACCAAATATTGACTTTAAAACTTGATATTATTTGAAAAAAAAAAAACAACAAAAAAAACAACAAAAAAAAAAAACATTAAAAGTTTTACTTTCTGGTTTTAAAAGGTCATAAAAGATTGTTGGGTTTACGACTTATGAATTAAAAGTGATCCAAAGTGATTGGTTTGAAAAATTTAAAGTTTACTCTCACCTGCAATACTAAGAGTTTTAAGATTTTTAATACATTGTATATCCTAAATTAAAAGATCGTAGATGAATTTTTATTTTAATGAACATGCATATGTTGAATCCAATTACTTGTATCCAATTTGAAACATAAATAATGACTGTGTTTTTATACTATGAAGTAATTATTATACAATCTTAAGCCTAATATTAACTTGATATTGCTGTTTTGGTAATCGTTAAATGTAAACGAGGCTAAAAGAAGTAAAATATGGATTTTATATGGGTGTTTTAGGTTATGGAAATGAAAATATTGGAACGTCACGTGTTGCAAATGCTGTAAGTTTTTTGGTTACAAGTTATGAAAAAAAATTTCATCACCAGGTGTAATATGTTTTCTTCTTTGTTAAACTAGGAAGGTGTTAACAAATTTGAAATTATATGAATTGCGATATCAGATATAACATAGGGATGTTTACACCTGCATACTATTAACTGTAGTTCAACCTTTTCAAATATGTTTTATTTTTCCTGAATCAAAGCTGTCGGAAGTGTTTCTGTTTCCGAGTATATTTCGTAATTTTTAATTTCCTAAATGTTGCACTACCTGACATGATCTGATAAGAAACAGGAACAACAAGTCAAAATAATGTTAATGATAAGGAGTTTTTGATAATCTATATTTAACAGAAATAAGTTTCTGCTATCCCAAATATCTTATAAATATGTACACCAACATGTTAATCATATGTTTAAAATGATTCAATCATTTCATTTTGAATTAATTTTTTGGAACGCAGTCTGCCTTATTTTAAGAAGTAAATGGATTACTTTTTAGTTATACATGCATAGAGATAATTCGCTTTGGCATTTATACAGACACTCTGGAACTCGACAAATATGTTTTTATACCAGTTTATCCAAGGGTAAAAACAATTTTTAAAAGTTCAATTTGTTATTATATTTGTTTTTTTTTAAATTGTTTTGGGGCCAAGTACTGTCTATATTCTAAAGAACATGTTTCATATGGGATTGTGAAGAAAAAAATTACTGTGGCGCTTTTAATGTCCTAAACTTGTCCAATTTACACAAGTTAGTAGCATATTGGGAAATATTACCATGAATTAATGAGATTACAAAAGTGCATAAATCATCGGATCTATAAATAAGAGATAAAATCAAAGAAAATGATGGTTAACATACACGTGATACAAATGTATTGTAATTGGTTTTGATGAAGTTTAAGATTTAAACTAGCATGTGGTATTTGCAATTACCCTTGTTTTGATGTTCATCCATTTGTAAGACAAAGTCATAATGATAGAACATAACAGGTAAAATATGTTAATTACTGCTTCTTCCACATTGAAGCTCACGGTTCCATTTTCTCCCCGAAGATTTGTTACAGTTGCTGTTTGAAAAGGCCAGATTATTACCAATCTTATCAAAAACTATAAATTCATTGAATTTTTTTTAATTCTTCATTGAAGTGTATACAGCTACATTTGAGATGCCCGTAGTTTAAAATGTATTTGTTTGAAATTAAAAAAAGAGAGATTAATTCTGCATTTATATTATGTCTGAATGAAATATATGTTGGAATATTCCTTAGATACTTAAAATGCAATAAGTGCATTACATTTTTGCTAAGCGGCTTAAACACTATTCAAATAGCAGTAAATTACTTTGATTCAGAACATTTTGTCCTTATATATATAGTGTCAATGTGTTTAAAATCAGATAAAAATTTAAGTTAACGAGAATTGACCATAAGATAATTAAAACATCAATTTCGAATTTTATGAAAATATTTTATCAAACGTAGCTTTAGACCCTTTAATAAAATTGATAATACAATATACGTAGTCATGCATCTCATATGTGTTGGAGACATTATAACAATAATTTTGGACTTGTGAAATGGTTGTAACGTAAAAAAAACCAAGCTTAATAGCGCAAAATAAAACGCAACGTTGATATCATATTTAATATAAAAGTAATCATGTCATACTTAATTACCGATATTTATACAAATGTACAATATGTTAATGTCGGTCACATTGGTCAGTGACTTTCTGGTGTCTTGAAATAAAAAAACCCTTAAAATCTTCAATATTTTCTATGATAAAGTTTTATATAAATCTGTAATAGTCAACAACGTATGCATGAAAAGTCATATTTAACGTAATTATATACTGCAATATCAATTTCAATTGATTATTACTACATGTTTTTTAAATATATACGAAGTTAATGTACATGCAAAATGTATTTGTGCATGCGAGAGACTTGAATGTGAAAATGTAATAAAGATAATTCTGTACAAAATAAGTTATTACTTTATTGATTTCTTCATATTATTACTTTTCATAATTAGAATATATCAGTATTTCCAAGAAAATTAAAGAAAGATTGTTGACTGGTCAATCAATATCTTAGACCGTCTAAACATATAATTACAAATCAGTTTGAATGTAAATAAATTAAAATAATAAGATAAAGTCGAAAATAACTTTTTGTAGTTCACATAATCTTGCAAATACTGCAGCAAATTCATAATAAAGCGTAATACTTACACTATATATTCTACGCCCTTTCGATTCCTGATAAATTGCACGTAAAGTTTAAAATACGTTACCATGGGAATCAACTGAAAATGAATATAAAAGTCGGCGCTTGGTTGGAGTTAAATTTACAATTAACTCAGAAGTTCACAGGTACGACATAATATTTTAGAAATGATACTAGAGTTAAACATAATCATCTTACCGTGATTTATACAGAGAGATAAAGACCAGAAGAATGTCTTATAGTATGTAAACAAGATATAATAGTCGTAGGATTGGAATGAATAAACTTGGATTATAAATCTTTATGGCTAATTGTTGAAAGGATTTACGATCATTCGAAAATATTTTCATGTGATAAAAGTTATAAATTATTTGTCAGTACAAATCTGATGAATTTTAGATACATAAATTAAAAAAATTGGAAGCGGAATAACTGAATAAACTTGTAAAAATTCAGAATTCTGTACGTTTCATTGTTTATGTAACATATTAAGTGATACAAAATAATGAAATGTGTTTGTGATATTTTAACAATGGCCTTAATCGTACAAGTGCATTTTTATACTTTGATATGTGCAAATTAAGTTAGATATATGGCGGATAATAAAACAGTATGTTGTCCTGAAGATATTGATGCTAAAGATATTGATTTTCATAAGCAAATTCGTTCTATGGATTTTATTGAAGTCAACTCTAGTGTGATCGACGACATGATAAAAGAACGCTCAAACATATCAGTACAATATAATTCATCAAGGAGACCGACAGAAGATAATAATCGTCATAATAATAGCCACAATAATCACAATATTAATAATGATAATTTCCAAATTTCTGACATTGACCATTATCGGAAGAAAAAACTTCCGTTAACAATTATTATAGCTGGACCAGCAGCTGCCTTAGGCATTTGTTTATTCCTTTGTATTGCGTTTTACTTTCACAATATGCAGCTCAACAACCAAGCAAAACGTTTCACGATCGCAATAAACGTGGTACAAGAACCGACTCAAAATCTTCATAAATGTAAAGAATCTGATTCGACGTATATACAGCAAGCCATACCACCGTCTCCAGCACCAAGTGTGCGAATTCCTAGAGATGATATGTTTGCATTTAGTCAAAAACGTAAAGGTACTCTTACAGTTCCGGCATTAACCGTTCCAACAACTTTTCAACATAAAAGAGGCTCAAGCTGGAGTGCCTTCGCAGACCAAGAAATGTTAAGCCTTTCTCCTCCAAGAAGACATTCCTCTTTTATCATATAACCTTTATCTTTTATATTTTAGTCGTTTTCAATATTTGATACTCAGTCTGGAAAATTTAAACAATATTCTACAATTTTACTTAAAAATACTTTTGATCTACCGGAATAACTGTGAATAGTGAATACTGTAGTTCAGTATGCAAAAATTTTTTGTTCTGTTTAAAGGACAATTAATACAAAATGTTTTGATTCAAATGAAAACAAACAACATGATGTTCATGAAAAGATAAAGATATTCCTTAGATACTTAAAATGCAATAAGTGCATTACATTTTTGATAAGCGGCTTAAACACTATTCAAATAGCAGTGAATTACTTTGATTCAGAACATTTTATCCTTATATATATATAGTATCAATGTGTTTAAAATAAGATAAAGATTAAAGTTAACGAGAATTGACCATAAGATAATAAAAACATCAATTTCGAATTTTATGAAAATATTTTATCAAACGTAGCTTTAGACCCTTTAATAAAATTGATAATACAATATACGTAGTCATGCATCTCATATGTGTTGGAGACATTATAACAATAATTTTGGACTTGTGAAATGGTTGTAACGTAAAAAAAAAACAGCTTAATAGCGCAAAATAAAACGCAACGTTGATATCATAGTTAATATAAAAGTAATCATGTCATACTTAATTACCGATATTTATACAAATGTACAATATGTTAATGTCGGTCACATTGGTCAGTAACTTTCTGGTGTCTTGAAATAAAAACAAAAAAACTTAAAATCTTCAATATTTTCTATGATAAAGTTTTATATAAATCTGTAATAGTCAACAACGTATGCATGAAAAGTCATATTTAACGTAATTATATACTGCAATATCAATTTCAATTGATTAGTACTACATGTATGTTAAATATATACGAAGTTAATGTACATGTAAAATGTATTTGTGCATGCGAGAGACTTGAATGTGAAAATGTAATAGATAATTCTGTACAAAAAAAAGTTATTATTTTTATACTTTTCTTCTTCTAATTACTTTTAATAATTAGAAAATATCAGTATTTCCAAGAAAATTAAAGAAAGATTGTTGACTGGTCAATCAATATCTTAGACCTTCTAAACCTACAATTACAAATCAGTTTGAATGTATAGAAATTAGAATAATAAGATATAGTCGAAAATAATTTTTTGTAGTCCTACATAATCTTGCAAATACTGCAGCAAATTCATAATAAAGCGTAATACTTACACTATATATTCTACGCCCTTTCGATTCCTGATAAACTACACGTAAAGTTTAAAATACATTACCATGGGAATCAACTGAAAATAAATATAAAAATCGGCGCTTGGTAGGAGTTAAATTCACAATTAACTCAGAAGTTCACAGATACGATATAATATTTTAGAAAAGATACTAGAGTTAAACACAAGTACAATGGTTTCCTGCGGTGAACATTTTAATGATATAAAGATATTTCATTTAACTATTTTTAACATTATTTGGGGGGATAAATAAACGTTTGTATCAGGAATATAGTTGACAATTGAATAAACGATCACTAAAGAAGGTCTTTGGAAACTGGTGACCGTTGAAGACCGGAGAAGGTCGAACATAAAACAATTATTTCTTTGTAAGAACATGATTAAATAGGCCTACCATTTTATGAATAATTCCGAGCAAAAAATAAATAAAGTAAACACACAAGTTTACGCAGAAAATATCTCTATTTATTATGGCAGATGCCACTACGAATATTTTAATTTTGTAGATTTTCAGTATAAACAATTTATTGTTTGTAAAATTTGAGAAACATTGATAATTTTCAAACACATCATTCAAGTTTTCCACCTTAAACGGTAAAATAATTATAGAAAATTACAAATATCACGTAATAGTTTTTTGTTCTTACTAATTCCCTACAGGTAAATCCGTAACGTACCGGCAAACGGTATTTAGCTAGGTTTTCGAAAAGGTCAATTAACCAATCATGTACGGTTTACAGATCACATGCTCCTCCATGTACCGAAAACAGGTCACGTGCTCCTCCATGCCTCAAAAGTTAAACGCGAACCAATACCCTGCGGTCTCCAGACCGCAGGGAATAAACATCTTACCGTGCTTTATACAGAGAGATAAAGACCAGAAGAATGTCTTATAGTATGTAAACAAGATATAAAAATCGTAGAATTGGAATTAACAATCTTGGATTATAAAAAAATCTTTATGGCTAATTGTTGAAAGGATTTACGATCATTTGAAAATATTTTCATGTGATAAAAGTTATAAATTATTTGTCAGTACAAATTTGATAAATTTCAGATACATAAATTAAAAAATGGAAGCGGAATAAAAGAATAAACGTTTAAAAATTCAGAATTCTGTACGTTTCATTGTTTATGTAACATATTAAGTGATAAAAAATAATGAAATGTATTTGTGATATTTTAACAATGGCTTTAATCGTTAAAGTGCATTTTTATACTTTTACAAGTGCTAATTCAGATAGATATATGACGGATAATAAAACAGTATGTTGTCCTGAAGATATTGATGCTAAAGATATTGATTCTCGTAAGCAAATTCGTTCTATGGATTTTATTGAAGTCAACTCTAGTGTGAATGACGACATGATAAAAGAACGCTCAAACATATCAGTACAATATAATTCATCAAGGAGACCGATAGAAGATAATAATCATCATAATAACAGCCACAATAATCACAATATTAATAATGATGATTTCCAAATTTCTGACATTGACCATTATCGGAAGAAAGAACTTCCGTTAACAATTATAATAGCTGGACCAGCAGCTGCCTTGGGCATTTGTTTATTCCTTTGTATAGCGTTTTTCTTTCACAATATGCAACTCAACAACCAAGCAAAACGTATCACGATCGCAATAAACGTGGTTCCAGAACCGACTCAAAATCTTGATAATTGTAAAGAATCTGATTCGACGTGTATACAGCAAGCCATACCACCGTCTCCAGCCCCAAGTGTGCGGGTTCCTAGAGATGATATTTTTGCATTTAGTCAAAAACGTAAAAGTACTCTTACAGTTCCGGCATTAACCGTTCCAGCAACTTTTCAACATAAAAGAGGCTCAAGCTGGAGTGCCTTCGCAGACCAAGAAATGTTAAGCCTTTCTCCTCCAAGAAGACATTCCTCTTTTATCATATAACCTTTATCTTTATATTTTAGTCGTTTTCAATATTTGATACTCAGTCTGGAAAATTTAAACAATATTCTACAATTTCACTTAAAATACTTTTGTACCACCAGAAAAACTGTGAATAGTGAATACTGTAGTTCAGTATGCAAAATCGTTTGGTTCTGTTTGAAGGACAATTAATACAAAATGTTTTGATTCAAATGAAAACAAACAACATTATGTTCATGAAAAGATAAAGATATTCTATTTTATTTCTCTATGTCTTGTTGATTCTTTAAAACTTTTATTCCATTTTGTATTCTTTTAAAAGTGTAACCATGTGATAGAACAATCAACATTTCAAGCAACATTTGAATTGAAAGAGTGATACGCTGAAAGGATTCTATTTATACTTATGGACTATTTTCTTATTCTTATAACTGAGACAGAATTTACATATTCAAATTATATCTATTTTGTATTAATATAACTAAGGCAAAGTTTAGGGATTTTAGATTATATCTACATGTCAATGTACTGAAATTATTGAAATGAACATTCAATGCCAATTAAAGCATTCAGTTAAAATATGAAAATCATGCAAGTTTCTGTTTCATATTTCTAATTATTAGTAATTTTAATTTCAACACTAAAAATTTATTCCTAAAATCAGTTTAACATGTGACAATATTCCTTAACAAATAGTCGAAAGTGTTATAAACTCATGAATATCTTTTATAATACATATCATTTTCTTTTTGATAGAAGAACTGGAAGTAAATTAACTGAAATAAAATCTTATCTTCATCATGATTTTGGGTATAAGAGAGTCGTATTGTGTAGAACATTACCTGTTGTCTTAACTTTAAAAGATTTGTTGTTATGATATATAAATCTATGGAAGAGGATCAGAGTATATTTACCAATTATTTGTACTTCTTGACTTGAGCTGATAAGAAACAGAGACAACAAGTCAAAATAAATCAGGAAAACAATATGCAATAGTAGACAGTATTGGATAATCTATATCTAAACGAAATGATTTTCTGCTAAATTTAACTTTCGTTACTATAAATAGATATATTTGTCTCACATTGGTTGTCCGAATTTTACATGTCTTTTTTTATTTTCCCAAGAATAATAATCTATAGCACAGGTCTCAATTATTGACAATTGTTCTAATATTTAAAAAATGTTATGCCTCAGTAACTTATTCATGTATTTTTTTACTCTCTTCTTTAGTAAGGATAAATATGGTATTTTAACCTTTTATCAATAATTTAAGAGCATGTTAGTTGCTTCACACCCTTATTGTGAAACTATTTGTCTTAAAAGAAGCAACATGTAAACAAAGTAGTATTTGACTTTCATACAGAATCCAAAATCATTTCAAATGTACTTGAAGACAAAGATGGTCCAGGTAAGATAATAACCCAATGAGTAACTTTTAGGAAACTCTAAAAGTATAAAAAAATTAAAACGCTTTTAAAAATGAAAGCATTTCTGAGGCATAATGAGGGCCTTAAAAAATGAGATATTACTTTCTTAAAAGATCCGTTCAAAAGTGTTTTTTTTTACTTTTACTTTTGGCTTCTATAAATACGTACAACATTATTATAATAGTAATAATTTATGTACAGGAATATCGTTTAAGTTGACAACTCTAAGATTGTTGTCGGAAATGTTTTAATTGGTGTAGAATATATTACAGCTCAATATTTAGATCTCGTTACAGAATACATGTACTTGAAATACTTAAATTATATATATCTAATTTGTTTTCAATTAAAAAAAAAAAACTGTTTCAACATTATTATAATTTTGATATATTATATAACTTACTGTTTGTTTCAAGTACACATTTATCTATTATTTGAAAAAAAAATGGGTAATACATTCGCAGCATTGCAATACACATAATAAAGAATCCGTCAATCCTTAAGGATTCAAATTCTTAGAAATGCATTATTAACATGCCTGCGCAGTTCTAGGTCAAAATAAATATTACGCATCGATATTTTCGTCTACCCTTCGCCCTTTTCAAAGAACAATTTACAGCTTATACGTGTTTAAGCTGATAAGAACAAACAGGATTGAATTGATACAAATACACATATATACGAACAACACGTGAAAAGAAATCGCTTAATGAAATTCTTGTCATAAAACAAATCTACCAGTATATATGTGTTAATATCCATCACATCATTTGTCTTTATTAGTTCAAATTTATGAATGGTAAAATTTAATCTTATATTGTCACAAGTTGAAAAATGTGCAGTCTGACCAGGGACTCGAATCCGGGAACCGAGCACATAATATAATACGTAATAATACCCTCAATGTGTGAAATGTGTTAAATTAACTGTTACAAAAGTGTACTTTTAACAACTTCAAAGACATCTACATTACTAAATCAAATGGTATAGAAAACATTTTTGTTCATAATTGAAGCCTGCAACGTTGCATTAACTTTTAAATAAACCTTCTAATCAGAATATAATTTCCAACGTTAATTCTAGCTTAAAGACAATATTTCAATGCTGTTACAAACGCTTGGTATGCTTCTTAGTCTTTTTGGGTGTACTCTATATAATGAAGTATTCTGTATAAAACGTAAAAAATCGAATATAATATCAATTATAACTGACACACCACCTCTGGAAAGATAATTTCAAAAAGTTGCAAGACCCTTACTTTATGATCATTCAAAATTATATAGAACTCAGTTTTCAGTAGGATATTGAGATTTTAAAAAGAAGACCGTCCAAATTTTTACAAAATCGAATCTGCAACGGAATAAGGTGGTGAATGGTCTTCAAACAGTTGGGCCTAAGAATATTATTTTTCACGAAATTTTTATACACTTTTATATGCGGTTGACCCTGGAAAATGGTGTACTGTTCGAAAATCTATACAATCTAATGAAAAAGAAAGAACACATCGTCAGCCAAAAAGACGAGATGCCATGTGGAAGACTACTGGATAATATAATCAATTTTGATAAATTTGTTTTTTGATACAATTTGTATAGAGAAAAAACAACTGGCAGGAACAAAAAACGACATACCCTACGGAATATACCGGACATATCTGTTGGGTAAGGGCTTTGGGCCTTATCTTATCTATCAAACTTGTAGCAAAATCGAATCTGCATTGGAATCAGACGAAAGGTGTTGAACGGTTGGCTCAAGAAAATGATATATTTTAGGGCTTCTATCTTCAATTTGTACGACAATTTTTTATGCGGGCTTCTTGCTATCATTTCCTTGCGGTATAGCCTATTCTTGAGCCCTATATTGCTATGAAGATGTCCTTCGAAACCATCACAATCTCTTGATCATTCCAGACTTTTAAGAAACGTAGAGTTAA
Organism: Ruditapes philippinarum; assembly: GCF_026571515.1. Taxonomy (NCBI): domain Eukaryota; kingdom Metazoa; phylum Mollusca; class Bivalvia; order Venerida; family Veneridae; genus Ruditapes; species Ruditapes philippinarum. The sequence goes on from NW_026860202.1 coordinate 24,278, forward strand.
TTATACAATGGCTAACTGTGCATGACATCAATTCCTGGAAGAAACTGCTCTCAAAGCACGTTTTTTTGTCACAGACCACGAAATCACATTCATACAAGTTGTGATTGATTAAGATAATGTATAAACACAGCTTTAAGTAGGTTGTGTCTTTGCAAAAATTTTCAATTATTTCTACGGTTATTTTCGAAAAACAAAAATCACCGGTCAAAAAATGGACATGCCACGCGGAAATGTCCCGTACATATTTGTTTGAGTAAGCGCTTTAGTCCTTAATTTGTCCACGGAGGACCAAAGTTGTAAACAAACATGAATTTGCATCAAACAAATGGTGTTTTTTAACACTTATTTAATAAACAAG
>NW_026860203.1:0-22136 GCF_026571515.1 Ruditapes philippinarum
CCATGCAGAAATCTGGTTGTCATGGCAACCAAAAGGAATTATAAGAATAAATTTAAAACTCTTCTTGTAAAGACCCAAAAGGCCTAGAGCTTAGATATTTAGCATAAGGCATTGTCTGGTAGACCCTTACCAAGATTGTTCAAATTATAGTCCTGGGGTCAAAATCGGCCCCGCCCCGGGGGTCATTGATTTTCACTATATGTACATATAGTAAAAACTTAAAATACCTTCTTGTAAAGACCCAAAAGGCCTAGAGCTAAGATATTTTGCATGAGGCATTGTCTGGTAGACCTCTACCCAGACTATTTAAATTTTAGCCCTGGGGTCAAAATCGGCCCCGCCCCGGGGGTCATTGATTTTATGCTATATGTACATATAGTAAAAACTTAAAATACCTTCTTGTAAAGACCCAAAAGGCCTAGAGCTAAGATATTTTGCATGAGGCATTGTCTGGTAGACCTCTACCCAGACTATTTAAATTTAGCCCTGGGGTCAAAATCGGCCCCGCCCCGGGGGTCATTGATTTTATGCTATATGTACATATAGTAAAAACTTAAAATACCTTCTTGTAAAGACCCAAAAGGCCTAGAGCTAAGATATTTTGCATGAGGCATTGTCTGGTAGACCCTTACTAAGATTGTTCAAATTATAGCCCTGGGGTCAAAATCGGCCCCGCCTCGGGGGTCATTGGTTTTCCTTATATGTATATAGTAAAAACTTATATTAAAAAACTATTAAAAAAATCTCTTCCACCAAAAATGCTACAGGTTGAAACATTGTGTAGTGAACGTCTAGCAAGATTGTCCAAATTATAACAATGGGGTCAGAATTGCCCCCGCCCCGGGGGTCATTGATTTTCAATATATACATATAGTAAATAATCAAAAAATCTTATTGTCTGAAGGTACAAGGCTTTGTGTTGTATGAATGCGGTGGCATAGCATTTTTCTGAAATGCAATCTTATTATTTTTAAAAGCATTCGAAAAAAGTACAATGTACGTTATAAAAAGGAAACAGTATACATGTATATGGGTTCAATGAAATCCTTAGCTAAAGTGGTAATGGGGCATGATATATTGTTACTAATGTCCGAAACTTAATATGTTAAAACCTGTTTTTTTCTCCGTTTGCAATATCATACAAATTAGCTCCACAACTTACACAACTATATCATCAAAACATACTACATGTATATCAGAATCACATAATTTATACGGCACAAATTCGCTGAGCTCGGATTTGTTAGTCAAATGGTGTTTTTTCAGTCTGCTAGGAAAATTATAAGATACTGTAAGAAAGTTTTAAAGTTTTGTGTCATACGGTATCACACGTTTGCTAACATTTGTCAAAATCTCTCCACAAGACAAATAAAGCGGGAAAAGAGAGGTGCATAGTGGCTTCATGATAGTTTCAATAACTACATGTACATGTACAATACTATCATTGATGTTAACCATACAGTATGCAATGCTTCAAAATGTAGAAGTTCAGATATTTTTGAAAACTTATTGCGTTTTAATCATCCTTTATTCACATGATATATCTAGATGTCATGCCATATCGCACATGTTGCTAACAATTATTCTTGTTTTTATGCAAATCAGGTTATATCGATATAGGAAAATAAACTTCGCATGTGTATCTTACAATAATAATTTCAAGGTAATTGTAAAAGTTAACTAACATTAATGTACTGTTGAAAACTCGTACATATCGTGTTCCTGTACCCACTCATTTCTCTGGGTGGGAGGTTGGGTTTAAAGAGGTAGGGATGAGCCAAAAGTTAACCTTTCGTTTGTTAACCAGGTTTTCAACGAAAACCGGGTTGTTGTAATGCCGAAGTCGGCGGGCGGGCGTCAACTTTTGGTTTCCGCTCAATAACTTTAGTTTGCTTTGGCCAATTGACACCAAAGATTATATCAAGAGGCAGCTTGGGATTGCTACCCAGGTGTCTGTGATCAAGGTCACTGATACTAAAAAAAGAAATTCAGTTTCCGCTCAATAACTTGAGTTTGCTTTGGCTTATTGACACCACACTTGGTGTATAGATAGCTTATATCAAGAAACAGCTTATGATTGCAACCCAGGTGTCTGTGATCAATGTCAAGGTCACTGTTACTAAAAATAGAAATTCAGTTTCCGCTCAATTACTTGAGTTTGCTTTGGCCTATTGACACCAAACTTGGTGTATGGATAGCTTATATCAAGAGGCAGCTTGGGATAGCTACCCAGGTGTCTTTGATCAAGGTCAAGGTCACTGTTACTAAAAATAGAAATTCAGTTTCCGCTCAATAACTTGAGTTTGCTTTGACCTATTGACACCAAACTTGGTGTATAGATAGCTTTTATTTAATAGGCAGCTTGGGATTGCTTCCCAGATATCTGTGATCAAGGTCAAGGTCACTGTTACTAAAAATAGAAATTCAGTTTCCGCTCAATAATTTGAGTTTGCTTTGGCCTATTGACACCAAACTTGGTGTATGGAAAGCTTTTATTAATAGGCAGCTTGGGATTGCTTCCCAGATATCTGTGATCAAGGTCAAGGTCACTGTTACTAAAAATAGAAATTCAGTTTCCGCTCAATAATTTGAGTTTGCTTTGGCCTATTGACACCAAACTTGGTGTATGGAAAGATTATATCAAGAGGCAGCTCGGGATAGCTACCCAGGTGTCTGTGATCAAGGCCAAAGTCACTGTTACTAAAAATAGAAATTCAGTTTCCGCTCAATAACTTGAGTTTGCTTTGGCCTATTGGCACCAAACTTGGTGTATAGATAGCTTATATCAAGAAACAGCATGGGATTGCTTCCCAGCTGTCTGTTATCAAGGTCAAGATCACAGATACTAAAAATAGAAATTCAGTTTCCGCTTAATAACTTGAGTTTGCTTTGACCTATTGACACCACACTTGGTGTATGGATAGCTTTAATGAAGAGGCAGCTTGGGATTGCTTCCCAGGTATCTGTGGTCAAGGTCAAGGTCACTGTTACTAAAAATAGAAATTAAGTTTCCGCTCAATAACTTGAGTTTCCTTTGGCCTATTGACACCAAACTTGGTGTATGGATAGCTTATATCAAGAGGCAGCTTGGGATAGCTACCTAGGTGTCTGTGATCAAGGGCAAGGTCACTGTTACTAAAAAATAGAAATTCGGTTTCCGCTCAATAACTTGAGTTTGCTTTGGCCTTTTGACACCAAACTTAGTGTATAGATAGGTTATATCAAGAGGCAGCTTGGGATTGCTACCCAGGTGTCTGTGATCAAGGCCAAGGTCACTGTTACTAAAAAATAGAAATTCAGTTTCCGCTCAATTACTTGAGTTTGCTTTGGCCTATTGACACCAAACTTGGTGTATGGATAGCTTATATCAAGAGGCAGCTCGGGATAGCTACCCAGGTGTATGTGATCAAGGCCAAGGTCACTGTTACTAAAAAATAGAAATTCAGTTTCCGCTCAATAATTTGAGTTTGCTTTGGCCTATTGACACCAAACTTAGTGTATAGATAGCTTATATCAAGAAGCAGCTTGGGATTGCTACCCAGGTGTCTGTGATCAAGGTCAAGGTCACAGATACTAAAAATAGAAATTCAGTTTCCTATCAATAACCTGAGTTTGCTTTGATCTATTGACACCAAACTTGGTGTATGTTCATCTTATATCAAGAGGGAGCTTGAGATAGCTACCCAGGTGTCTGTGATCAAGGTCAAGGTCACTGCTACTAAAAGTAGAAATTCAGTTTCCGCTCAATAACTTGAGTTTGCTTTGGCCTATTGACACCAATTTAGAGAATAGATAGCTTATATCAAGAGGCAGCTTGGGATAGCTACCCAGGTGTATGTGATGAAGGTCAAGGTCACTGTTACTAAAAATAGAAATTCAGTTTCCGCTCAATAACTTGAGTTTGCTTTGACCTTTTGACACCAAACTTAGTGTATAGATAGGTTATATCAAGAGGCAGCTTGGGATTGCTACCCAGGTGTCTGTGATCAAGGTCAAGGTCACTGTTACTAAAAATAGAAATTCAGTTTCCGCTCAATTACTTCAGTTTGCTTTGGCCTATTGACACCAAACTTAGTGTATGGATAGCTTATATCAAGAGGCAGCTCGGGATAGCTACCCAGGTGTCTGTGATCAAGGCCAAGGTCACTGTTACTAAAAAATAGAAATTCAGTTTCCGCTCAATAACTTGAGTTTGCTTTGGCCTATTGACACCAAACTTAGTGTATAGATAGCTTATATCAAGAAGCAGCTTGGGATAGCTACCCAGGTGTCTGTGATTAAGGTCAAGGTCACAGATACTAAAAATAGAAATTCAGTTTCCGCTCAATAACCTGAGTTTGCTTTGACCTATTGACACCAAACTTGGTGTATGTTCAGCTTATATCAAGAGGCAGCTTGGGATAGCTACCCAGGTGTCTGTGATCAAGGTCAAGGTCACTGCTACTAAAAGTAGAAATTCAGTTTCTGCTCAATAATATGAGTTTGCTTTGGCCTGTTTACACCAAACTTAGAGTATAGATAGCTTATATCAAGAGGCAGCTTGGGATAGCTACCCAGATGTCTGTGATCAAGGTCAAACTCACTGTTATTAAAAATAGAAATTCAGTTTCCGCTCAATAACTTGAGTTTGCTTTGGCCTTTTGACACCAAACTTGGTGTATCGATAGCTTTAATTAAGCGGCAGCTTGGGATTGCTACCCAGGTGTCTGGGATCAAGGTCAAGGTCACTGTTACAAAAAACAGAAATTCAGTTTCTTCAGATTGCTACCCAGGTGTCTGTGATCATGGTTAATGTATTAAGTTTTCATGTTATAACTCAAGTTTGCTTTGACCTTTTGACACCAAACTTGCTGCATAGCAGCTTTGGATTGCCACTTAGATATCTGGGAGCAAGATCAAGGTTATTTGCTGACAACATAATTTCCAGCTTCTACTCAATAACCTTAGTGCACTTTGACCTATTGATTGCTGTCACATCAAAACTTGGTCGTTGAAAACCTGGTTTTCGTCGCATTGCGGCGATTCTTGTCTTGACTTATTGTCGGGTAGAACCATTGCATCGGGTTCTGCTTTGGCACCAAAATAGTGGGATATGTAGCTCCATTTCTTTTTCTCCACATGTATATCTTAAAACATTTTTTTTGTAAACCCCTCTTTCAAATATGTTTGCAATATCACAAATTGCTCGTAATGCTTGTTTTATGTTTTAAGATTATCTGCTGCTGCTGCTACTGGTAATGCTACTACTACTACTACTACTACCACAAATACTACCACTACCGCTACCGCTGCCGCTGCTAGTACTACTACTACTACTGCTACTGCTAGCGCCGCCGCCGCCACCACCACCCCTACCACTACCACCAACACTACCACCACCACTACAACCACCACCACTACCACCACCACTACCACCACCACCAATACCACCACCACTACTACCACTACCACTACTACTACTACTACTACCACTACTACCACTACTACCACTACTACTACTACTACTACTACTACTACTACCACTACTACCACAACTACCACCACTACTACCACTACTACTACCACTACTACTACTACCACTACCACCTATACCACCAGTACAAGCACTACCACCACCACTACTACTACTACTACTACTACTACTAATAATAATAATAATAATAATAATTTATTATTAAATAATAATAATAATAAATATTAACTGTATACTGCAAAATTATAGGATTGCAATAACTTTGATAATAACCTTAGTTTAAACTTTATCAAGTCATACGGATATAAAACATACATTTTGTATTAGATTCAGGATAAATAAAGAAAACTTGTAAATATTGATCACGGCAAATTTGCATGATGCACATGACATTTGTGAACGCTACACGAACTATAGAAAATATCGAATATTAATATCATTTATTGTCTTGTAATAGGAGCATTTAGAAATTAATTAACTTATTGCGTCGTTTTATCTATAGAGAATGTCAATTTATGCAAAACATTTAAAGTGTTTCAAAACGATGGTTTGCCATATGGAAAAAAGAACAACAAAAAACTAGAAACGTATCCCCCCACTCCACTGTTTTGTCAAATGTGCCACAAGTTGAACTAAAAATCTTTTACTATGTAAAGGGCAAAAACTCAAATACAGAAACAATCCAAAGCAAACCCAAAGGTGCATAAGTACACGTGCTGACCAACATTCTTGTAAACTTTCAGGCCTACAGATCAAATACTTTTTGAGCTATGCATGAAGAAGTTGAAAATAGCAAATTTATACTAAGTCAAGGGCAATAACTCTCACAAAACTGAAAAAAATCCACATGCAAAACCCCAGGTGCTTAGCTTCACAGTCATGTTGATCATTATTCCTGTAAAGTTAATTGATTCTAACTTAAGCACTCAAGGAACACATAACACAACATAATGGAACAATATTTTACTATGTCAAGGGCAATAACTCTAGAAATACTGAATAAATTCACAAGCCAGACCGCAAGTGAAGTGCGCAACTACACATGCTGACCATCATTCCTGTTAAGTCTCATGACCTTATGAGCAACACACAACACAAATTGCAAATTGCAAATTTTCACCAAGTCAAGGGCAAAAACTCTGACAAAACAGAAACAAGAGGGCCATAATGGCCCTGAATCGCTCACCAGAAACAACTACTTTTCAGTGTTGGAAATTATACATTGTCAATATTTTCTAGTATTAAATTTGCGAATAGATTATCTTTAAACAATAATTTGAAGAAATGCCCTGACCTGGGCCAATCAAATTAATATGAGCAAACTTGATAAAAGACTACCTAAGAATGCTACAAACAAAATTTTATGATCATCCATTCATTAGTTCTGTAGAAGGAGACGAATAAAGAATTTCTATTTTTAGCTTTAGCGGCCCCTAAAAGGTGCCAATCAAATAAATATGAGCAAACTTGGTAAAAGACCAACTAAGAATGGTACAGACAAAGTTTGGTGATCATCCATCAATTAGTTCTGTAGAAGAAGATGTCTTAAGGTTTTTTTTTCATATTTTTAGCACAAGAGACCCCTAAAAGACTACCCAAGAATGCTACAGACAAAGTTTGGTGATCATCCATCAATTAGCTATGTAGTAGAAGATGCTTAAAGGTTTTTCTATTTTCAGCTCTGATGACCCCTAAAAGGGGCCAATTGAAATGACATGAGCAAATTTAAGTGTCACTGTCACAAGGATGCTAAAGACCAAATTTGAAGTAAATCTTTTAGCTTTAGTGGCCCCTAAAAGGGGCCAATCAAATTAATATGAGCACACATGATAAAAGACTACCTAAGAATGCTACAGACAAAGTTTGGTGTCATCATCCATCAATAAGTTCTGTAGAAGCAGACGTTTTAAGGTTTTTCTTTATCTTTAGCGTACCCTAAAAGGGGCAACTCAAATTAATATGAGCAAACTTGATAAAAGACTTCCCAAAAATGCTACAGACAAAGTTTGGTGGTCATCCATCAATTAATTCTGTAGAAGAAGATGTCTAAAGGTTTTTCTAGTTTCAGCTCTAGAGACCCCTAAAGGAGCCAATCAAATTAATATGACCAAACTTGATAAAAAGACTTCCTAAGAGTGCTACTGACAAAATTCTGGAAACAAAGTGATCCCTCAGAAGCATTAATCACAACAAAATAACATAAGAATTGCAGACTCGGTTTGATTGAGTCTGTACATGAGGGATAATGAATAAGTGCAACATCCCTCACGCCCCCTAGCACCGGCTTGAGCGAGCGGTAATCAATTCTCAACACTTTATAGTGTTGGCATCAATGATCCCGAAGTACCAGAAAATATAACAACACTGAAGTGAAGTACGGGGCAACTTTTTACGGCTGCCACACGGCACTTGACACCTGCTGTTGTGAAGTACAAAATTCTGGAAACAAAGTGATCCCTCGGAAGCATTAATCACAACAAAATAACATAAGAATTGCAGACTCGGTTTGATTGAGTCTGTTCATGAGGGATAATGAACAAGTGCAACATCCCTCACGCTCCCTAGCACCGGCTTGAGCGGGCGGTACTCAATTCTCAACACTTTATAGTGTTGGCATCAATGATCCCGAAGGACCAGAAAATATAACAACACTGAAGTGAAGTACGGTGAACTTTTTACGGCTGCTACACGGCACTTGACACCTGCTGTTGTGAAGTACAAAATTCTGGAAACAAAGTGATCCATCGGAAGCATTATTCACAACAAAAAAACATAAGAATTGCAGACTCGGTTTGATTGAGTTTGTACGTGAGGGATAATGCATAAGTGCAACATCCTTCACGCCCCCTAGCACCGGCTTGAGTTTGGTGATCATCCATCAATTAGTTCTGTAGAAATAGACGTTTAAAGGTATATCTATTTTATGCTTAAGCGGCCCCTAAAAGGGGCCAATCAAATAAATATGAGCAAACTTGATAAAAGACTACCCAAGAATGCTTCAGACAAAGTTTGGTGGTCATCCATCCATTAGTTCTGTAGAAGAAGATGTCTAAATTTTTTTTCTATTTTTTAGCTCTAGAGACCCCTTAAAGGGGCCAATCAAATTAATATGATCAAACTTAATAAAAGACTACCCAAGAATGCTACAGACAAAGTTTAGTGATCATCCATCAATTAGTTATGTAGTAGAAGATATTTAAGGTTTTTCTATTTTCAGCTCTGATGACCCCTAAAAGGGGCCAATTGAAATGACATGAGCAAATTTAAGTGTCACTGTCACAAGGATGCTAAAGACCAAATTTGAAGTAAATCTGCCTAGCAGTATCAGAGAAGAAGACGATTGTTGATGCATGACGATGGACGTCGGAGCATCCCCCTTTGATACTAAAAGCTCACCCTGAACCTTCTTTGATAATTGGCATATAATATCATCTATAGGTCCTCTACTAAAGTTGTTTTAGTTATGCCCCTAGTGTTAAAATTGCCCAATTGAATTGACAAAGGCTAGAGGTTAAATATTTGGCATGAGACTTTGCGAAGTGAGCCTCTACCATGATTGTTAAAATTGGCTCCGCCCGGGGGTCATTGATTTTCATGATGTACATATAGTAAAAAAATAAAAAAAATCTTTTTGTCTGAAGGTACAAGGCATAGAGCTTTGATGTTTGCTATATAACATCATCTATAGGTCCTCTACCAAAGTTGTTCAAATTTTTCCCCTGGTGTCAAAATTGGCCCTGCCCGGGGGCATTGTTTCTCATTATGTACACATTATAAAAACAGAAACTAAAACAAATGTTTTCTGAATTGGTTAGATATTTGACATGAAATGTTGTTTGGTGGACCTGTATCAAGATTGTTTTAAATTAAACCATTGGGTCAAAATTTTGCTTTGCCCAAGGGGACAGTGACCTACTTTGAAATTTTGACCATGTACACAGTTTTAGTTGTAAAAATTAACTTTGATATCAGGTGACCTAGATTTTGATGATGTGACCTACTTTCTTGTCCTTTGATGTACAGCTATGAAATTTGAACCATATGCACAGATTAAGATGTAAAGTGAACTTTGATATCAGCTAACCTAGATTTTGACAAAGTGTCTTACTGTGTTGTCCTTTGATGTAGTCATAAAATTTAGGCTGTGTGAAATATGACCTTTACCACCAAATTCACTAGACTCAAGTGCATTGATATATTCCTACTCTGATCTTTTATTTGAATAACAATAGATTTAACCACTAATCTGATAATAAGAATTAGATTGGTCAGGGATCTATTTTAGATAGGTCAGGGATCTATGCATTATGACAATCTTCAATTGTATAGAAACAAACAAAAAATAATTTTCCTACACTACTATTTTAGTGTTGTATTAATGCGATGGAATAGCATTTTTCACAAATGCAATCTTGTTCCGTTTTGTTATTATCCATTAAAATAGAAAAGCCGAAAAAAGTATGATTTAGAAACTCTTGTTACGATTTCAAGATATCTAAAAAAACTATCTTAGTGTATAATGCAAGGTGAAAGCCATATTTTAATATGACTATAAGAACAATTTAAGTATAAGTAGATGCATTGGCTAAAGAATTATTTAATACTGAAATATTAGACTTATTGTTATAAACTTCTTTCTAACTGGTGAAAACATCCTTTGTTTGATCCCTTTTCAGAAAATGTAGGTCAGATATTCCTACTTAAATACTATTGAAACACCCTAAGGATATGCTTTTTAAATTTGTATTTTGATATTTAATATGTGGCATTCAGGCTTGATAACCAACTTTTCGTTCTATTATTATTTTTTCGTTTGGGGCACAGGCATTCTTTTGCTAAGGAATTATATCGCTAAGGAATGATACGCCGCTTTCCATTGAATGACACGGAAGTGACACATTGACGGTTCCGTGATATATCCGCGGTATGAACACATTTCTGAATTCAAAATTTCAGCATTTTCATGTTTAGATGTCGTTTTTTGTTTAAGCGGTGCTTTTGGGCGTGGCTGGTGGCGAGCAGTTGCCGTTGCCGTCATACCGAGCCTGCAATTATTTCAATAAGCCGATCTATAGAGAATTTCTTTTTCTGTTTTACCCGTTTGTCTGAATGGAAATAAAATTTGGACTAAGTCGCCTTTAACAAAAATTTATAATACCAACCCCCTATCTTAAAAATAATATTTTCGATCACTCCTAAATCATGTTGCTCTTTTAGATTTCGAATTGGACAAATAGAAGGTACATATTTTATTATTTAATCACGATACGATGTTCCATTTTGTGTATCCTGCTTTGAATATTTTATTGTCAAAATTCTTCATTCTTGAATGCTATGATTTTTTAGATTTGTTATAGATCTTATAGAGTAAATTCACTTGCTTGCGAAACGTTTGCCACAGTTCCATTAAAACACTTTTCGATTACTTACAGGAAATCAGGAAATCAAGTCTTTTTTTAGTAGAGCTTGAGACCGATATGATATAATGCTGACAGTAGTTCTGTCGTTTATAATTTCTTTTTGGTTCGGTTTTACGTTGCACTACGCTCCCCTTCGCAGCTTGCTGAATACACACACGCTACTTCAGACAGTGAGCGATAGTGAAACATTCGACCGATGGGCAGGGGAGTAGCGTCGGACCAACACATTAAATATCATATGGGGATTTTCCAGCCTTACTTGTGGAGGAATACTTCAGCGAGCAACTGAGTATATAGTTCTCACATTGAAATTTTTAAGGACTCATGTTACAAATAAATTTCTAGGATTCAAGTCAGATGTGTAAATGACTTATCACATGTATACGTTTAACGAGGACTTCTGTTGGCGTTTTCATAATTTTTAAGACTCGTGGCCCCATTATCTTTAGCTAAAGATAATTTTATCTAATGATCAGGTGTTTTTTTCGCTCATGGATTTTAGTTTAGGTATCGTGTAAGATTTATCTCAAGCTCATGTTCGGGTCCTTTTTATATTATTATAAATGTTTCATGTTAGTTTATATAGTGCTCACCTTTGTTTTTGGGCTGATATTAGTTTTATGTAGGGGCTGTATTAGAATTTATTTATAGCTCTTGATTGCTTTTGTAGTTTATGTAGGGATAATGTTCATTCTTAATCTTCTACCAAAATTTGTTTTATCTAGGACACATGATACATTAATAATTTTAACTAGGGCGCCATTACGTTTAGCTACAGTTTACGTTATTAGCTGTACGTTTGGCATATGGGCTACCTATGCCTTGATCCTGTTGTCCTTCTACTTTCACCTAGGACTTAAAAGCACAATAAGCCTCAGAAACAAATAAATACAGGTATTTCATTCTTTTGAAAGGGCAAATATGAGTTTTATGGTGTTTAAATACAATGTATTGGTTTTAGAGCACGTCAGATGCTTAACACATATAAAATTTAGCGCTTCCTGTGTAATTATTTGTCATAAAAGTAGCAAAATGTAAACAAAGTAGTATATGTATTTTGACGTCCATACAAAATACTTAATTACTATAACTGTACTAATTGCAAAACGTCATCAGAAGCAAAAGATGGTTTAGTAAATTGGCAAATGAGTATTGGTTTGAAACTGTAATAGGTCACAAAAATTAAAAAACTTTTTGAGAAATGAAAAATAAAAGTCTTTCTGGGGGTAAAGTGGAACCTTTGAATTAGTGTTTTCTAGAGCTCATCATGTTATTTTTACCATTAGCATACATTAGTCTTTGGGACTGAATTGTCTTTGTTGTCTTCTGTCTTGCTTCGTCTATTGTTGCAGGTGACTGTCTTGTTTCTCTGCCCTCCGTCTGTAAGGTAATGCGTAACTTTTATTGACATTGGACTCTGTCCTTTTGTATATAGATTTACATGATCATTTCTGTAATTTAGTTATAATGTCTTATGTTAATAGGGAGCTGTTCATTTTGCGGGGATTCATATTATTTACACTGTGTCGTCAGTTAGGGACATGTTTGGGCTGTGAGTAAAGTTGTGCGCGCCTTCAAGCGATATGAAGCTTGCACTTTCCATTATCGTCCATGAACAGGTTCAATCAAGCCGGGCCTGCAACATTTTCAATTTTGTTGTTGTGTGCGTTCTTAAGGATTCCTTATTACTCTCTATTTTGAACCTTTCAAAAGTTGTACTATGTGTTCCTTCACATGCATATATTGTATTTAGTTACATGTTTAGTATGGTGCCGGGTTCTGTGATATTGTTTCGTGTTAAGCATCAGCTGGAAGTATTTCCTTTTCAAACACACTCATTTCTCATTTTTGCAACCCCTGCCTTTCCTTACACCCAATATCTTTTCATTGAATTCCCATCTTTAGGAACTGTTATAGGTATGTCCATTCTCTTTGCCTCGGTCCTGGCTGCCCTACTAGTGGGTTTAGCCTATATCGAGGACTGCGGTTGACAAACGTCGCCTTGCCTAAGGCTCATTTAAAATTCATCTACTTCAAGGTTAACTATACTTTGAGCTCGTAATTATTACACAGAGGGGCAATTGTGGTCTTTCCCTACCAGTAAAACTTAAAATTGGACATATTAATTTACTTTGTCGGTTTGACGTAAATCCCGACCAAAAACAACACCAACAACAAAAAGAAAAGCAGAAAATTATTTAAGTTTTAAATCAACTTCATTAAGTGCTCATATTACATTTATCTAGGGCTTGTTATCACCTGATCACTTTATTTATGGTTAACGCGTAGTCTTTTTATTGTTCATATTTGTTATTTATAGAGTTCATGGTAGCTAATATTGGTTTGCATTTTAACTTTGTAATCATGTATATATATATAAGGCATGCTGTCAATTTGGTATAGTAAATGTTAGCTTTACCTAAGGCTATTGTTAGCTTTATGAAAGGTTCGTTTACGTTTTATACAGTGTTCATTTCTATTTTAACTCCGACGAATGGTTCTTGTTAATACATGTTAATACAAGCCGATGCTAGGGGGCGTTGAGGTAATTTGCACGTTCCAGTACCGTCCATGAACAGGCTAAATCAAACCGAGCCTGCAAAATTAAAAATTTTGTCGTGTTGGACTTTCTATAGGGATTTTGTTTGTCCCTCTTTTATCTAGAGCTCATAATATTATCATCCAGGGTATGTTAGCTTTATATAGAGAGTAGTCTAGAGGTCATGATGTTTCTATATAACGATCGTGTTGGATTATTTAGGGTGCATTTTTTTTTACTCGTACATAAAGGTCATTTTAGCTTTAACTTTGAATCATGTAAGCTCTATGTATAGCTCTTTTTAGATTTATCATGACATCTTTGTCTAGAGGTCATGAAAACATAAGCTTTACCTTGGATTCCCGAGAAATTTTGATAAATGTATCAAGAACTTACAGTTAATTTTGTGAGTAAAATACGACCGTATATACATTAAACATTACAGATTTACTGCATTGCCAATATAATGCTTAAATAATTTGAGGATAATCGTTGAAAGTAAAAATGCATGCTACTAAAACACATTTCAAAATAAGGTTAATCTGGGTATATTTCTACAGGAACACAACACTCATTTACTTATTACATCAATTTTATCATTGATATAACTACTTGCAATGTTCTATAAATCATGAATTGTGTTAGGTTTGTATCCAGAGAAAAATTCACAAGAAAAATATTAATTAGGTACATCATTCTTCAGTTTGTATTTTTTCCTGCCTTTGTTCACTGAAATAGAATAAATGGACATTAAAACATTTTATGTACTCCAAAAATAAGCCACGGTAAAAATTAGTATCAACTTACACTAGGGATGTTATATAAGTAGGTGAAGTTAGAAGTCATAGCAGTATTACAGCTGTAACTTCTGTTACAGTTATATTTGTTTTAAATATCGGCAGTAATAAAAAAAAGTTTGTACTAATGGTAATGAATGGTTTGAAAACAACTGCTTGTACGGCTTGATTCAAACATTTTCCATGGCATTAACTTAATGTTCCATGAAGTAATGTTATAAAGGAAACTTGGAAACTATGTATAGTTTTCGAAGAACATATGAAATTTGAGCATGCTGAATAATATAAATCCACTGGTATCAAATTGAATATATGTGTGGATAATTTGAAATTGTAATTAATAATATAGCGAATGTTTCTTCAAAATGAACCGTTACTTACTTGTAAACACTTTACACTTTACAAATATTATTCATTAATAATCAGTAAGCATTATTTACAAAAAATGTCATTTTCGTACACTGAGTTTAACTTGATATTAAACTCGAGACAATCAAGTACATTGTAAACAAGAAATAATTAACACCCTAAAATCATCATTAGCTTATCTGTGTTAATCAAATATATTTAACAGATGTTTCCGATACATAATATTAAGGAGATGCGTTTACAAGTTGCATGGTAGCTTAGCTGCGGAACAGTACTCCGGTTTTGAGTCACGGTCATACTGCACATGTTTGCCATCGCAGATATTATGGGAGTAGATAAAATTTTGTAACGTTCCAGAAA
The DNA here is from genome assembly GCF_026571515.1 of Ruditapes philippinarum. Lineage (NCBI taxonomy): Eukaryota > Metazoa > Mollusca > Bivalvia > Venerida > Veneridae > Ruditapes > Ruditapes philippinarum. The sequence continues at coordinate 14,959 of NW_026860203.1, forward strand.
CACCAAAATTATACAGTTTATTCTTTTTATCTTGAAACAGATTTAAAGCATTTATTTCTAACATTTTACTCACCAATGCTTGTTCACATATATACTCGACCATGCCTGAACAACCTCGAACGAACCAATCATCACTAGAATATGTCTTATAAACACAGTCGTTGTACTCAGCATTGGAAGTAAAAGAAGCAGGAAAAGAAGCTGGAAGGTAGGTTGGTGTTTGTCCTGAATATTCCCAAACGAATTGTCCTTCAACTGTTCTGTCATTTAATCCTAACCAAAAACCTGTAAAATAATATGTTAACATCCACAAATAAAGTACAACTTAATTTCCATAGATGTTAATAACGTTTAAAACTTCAAAGTAGTTGTCTAGCTGCAATTGTTTGGAAAAAAAGATGCAATGCATTGAATATCATAGGATCCCTTGTTTCAGTGACGGTCTACTTTCAGAGTCCTTTTCAAAACATATACTGCCATTTAAAAAAGCAATGCTTCAAAATGTCATTAGGCAGTGGCACTGTTCTATAAACATAAAATCTACATACAGCTTTGAAGAATGTGGTTAGAAATACTCTGTGTATCATAGCATAACAAATAACATAAGATCCCCTCTTTTAAGCACTCTCCTCAATACTTTTTTCATTTACAGAATAATTCATTTTGATCAAGTTTTAACAACAATAGTTTGATTCCAATTAATTGTTTTGTTTTTTCCGGCCAAAGGTTTGACTTTCTGTAAATTTTACAGGAAATAATAAGATGAATTTTCATTGTTTTTTTTTTTAATTACAAACAGTATTCTCGGAAACTCATTGGCCCGTCTAAAATAAAATGTAAAGTAATATAGTTATTGCATACTTCCTCCCACAAAACAATTTACACCGCGTTTACACCTCATTACTTTTTATGGTGAACATTTTATTTTCCGTCAGAACTTGATAGTTACAATTTTTGTTAAAAATAACGAGATCACCAATAAAGTTTATGATATAAGTTTACTCATGCACATGAAAACAGCGAAAAACACACCAAACAATCCGAACTTATTATCAATTAGTCCCAATTGTCCAGTATATTAAAGGATCACTGATCTTTTTCTTCTCTTCCTAAAAATATGGATAGACGGCAATATGGATATTATACACAACATTTAATGTTGACTATAAGGAAAATATTAGGGCCCAGTTACACAGACGGTCGGTCCCCAATCGGTCATTTAATTTTAAATTTACTCGCTGTTATGATCGTTTGTCATGCGTGATTTTATTTCTGGTTTTCTGTGAAAAACGGCCATCGGTGACAGACAGCAAACTCAAACGGGAATGGGTCGATGAATAAATGCTGAAATACATTTGGTTTTTATCGTTTTTAAATCGGGCGATGTAACGCTGATTTATCGGTGTTAGATAGCTAGTCATCAGTGGTTAAAGACTTTCCGTCAGATATGGCCGGTGATTCATATTTGGTTATCTTTGTCCGATCGGCGATATCGGTGATTAAGAGCTTGCATAACTCGTGATATAGGTTGCCGTCTGTTATTTTTAAAATATTTTCACCGATCGAGAATTTTTAACGTGTTTAAAAATCCAAATCGGTAATTTTTCACCGATGAAACTTATCTTTCCCTAATAGCAGTTGATAGGTGGAAAACAGGTGACCAATAGGTGATATCGGTGTTAAATACGTTGTCATCGGTTCACTCTATAATTTGGCTAAAAAAAACTACCGATCAATCACCGATGGCTCTGTGTAACTGGGGTGTTAAGAGCTGTCATACACTGGATGTGTCTGTGACCTCGTCAAGATTTCTTACTCTAGTTTTTACGCTTTTTGACTATCAGTTCTTTAGTTTTTGGGTATTTACTTCAAACTTCCAATATATATTTCATATCATCAACCACATTATATGTGACAAGCTTTACAACATTAGCACAAGAATCATTCGAATTATCTTCCTTAAACTTTGCATTTTTTTAATTACAAAAAAGTTGTTTATTTTATAACTTCTTTATTTCGTAATGTAATTACATGTACTTGAAACTTCATATATATGTTTCTTGTATCATAGTTCCGAGACCTTTCTGTTGAAAATGTGTCCGGGTTAAATCGTATACATATACATGCACAGTGCGTTAACTGGAGTGCAAGTATCAGTTACCCGCACGCCAGAGCATGTCCATTGATCGGTTCATTTTTGCTGGGGTTTACATATTGTGACGACAGAGAAATGGAAAGCGACAGAAATATCATATTCAGATGTTCGTTCATTGGTTACTTTTTTTCCGGGGTTTAATATTATGACAACAGGTAACGTATTTTTATGTTTGACTATGATACAAAAAGGAAAGAACATCAAAACACTCGGCAATCTGAAAAAATATTCGGGAGCTACTCCCCAGCGTAAAAATCAGATAACGTCGTGTTTCGATGTTCTTTCTATTACTTATCATCACTCAAATTATTTGTGAAAAGGTTTAATACTCTTACTTGACTTATTCCAGCATTATATCCCTTGTACTTCTTGTAATTACTATTTTTTACTAAAATTTCTTCATTCCTTTCAAGAATTTCTTTCAAACTCCCATGTCATAATAACATGACAAAGTTTATAAATATATATATTTCCAGAATTACCCCCTCACCATGAAAATTCTTAAATTGATTCTGATTGTCATATTTTCCAATAATAATTTTACCGAAATTAATAATATTTTTTCCGTTGAATGGAAAATAAATACATTTGTTATTATTACCCCTCACTTTTTTCGTAATGCTAATTTCCCATAGGCCTCTGGGAGTTATTTTTACTGTTAATGCAAGTGTACCACGTGATTAAGAATTTGTACAGTTACATATGTAACAGTATAATATCTGGTCACGTGGTCTATTTTCTAAATAAAATGAAGTAAAATGACCGCCATTTTTTTCTCGATTCATTCTTATTTTCGACGTTAAACCCCGATAAGACATCAATTTCTTCTCTGGAGTAACTTTATATTTGACACTCATAAAATTTAGTTGTTCGCACTCTGGTATAAAATATCTTTTTGTTGAATAGTCAAAAAGTGAACATCCGTTTTCAACGGAAGTACTTGCAATGTTAATAATTATGTGTCGAACTGGAATATGCAGACTATTTAAGCATGAAACAAAGGATTATTTAACAATTTTAATCAGTGAAACGTTACAGATATGGTGGACAGACATAGGATATCATCGTTCTTTTTTTGGTCAAAAACCATGCTAAGAATAATCTGGAAACAGAAGGTTCAGATTTCACAGATCATAACCGTGTAAATGGGTTAGTGTTTTGTTTTGTAAATAAAACCTAGCTTATTTTATGTTTATGATTTGTAGATATCATCACTTGCATAAAGAATAAAAGAAAAAGAAAACTTCTCAAGTAGGCCTAAAGTACACTTAAAACTTAAAAGGTAAGGACAGTTTAGTTATTGTTACTCTTAGTTTATTTTGTTACAGTTAGATTTAGTTGACAATTTCAGATCATCGCAGTATTTTTGTTCGGGGTAATAAAATAAATAACACATGGGTTTGTGAGTAACAGTAAAACTATCATCCCTCGTAAAATACTGTTACCCTCGGCTACGCCTCGGGCAGAGCTGCATTACTGGTATTGGTACTGGTACTGCAGTACGTACTGCAGCGATTTTGCAAGTACTGATACTGATACTGAATTACTATTACAAAATTTAGCTACTACTGGTACTGGTACTGCATTACTGTCTTAAAAAGTGGTACTGCTACTGCATTACCCAGTACTTTTGGTTTTGATAAAAATTAAAAATAGCATCAATTTTTTCTCATAAAATAAAGTTGTAAATTACATTAACTATATTTTATTTTTGTGAAAAAGTAAGTTATCAAATCTATAGATAATTTGCTGCAATATTCCTTCAAATGTTAACATAGTATTCATCATAAAAAGCACCAAAGACTTTAAGTTAAAATTAGATTAAAATAAACAGACTCAATAACTCTTTACCCTAAAATCGCCTTATTAAAATCTTTTATTACTTTGTATTTACTAGTAAAAGAGCAAAATAAACACTAATTAATTGCTTCTATTCTAAAAAATCCCATTTCAAGTGAAAAAGTGATATTGTTAGCACCATAAAATGTAGTCAAAATATATTGACGTGCCAAAGCTTGATTCTGAGATATTTTCGTTCTGGGGCAGAAGGTGAGATATTACCCAGACACGAAAATAGCACAATACCTCGTCGCGCAGTAAAATTAGTTGGACTACATAAAAAGTTGTTATTTACGGTTGTATAAATTGAACAGAGGGGTGAAGGTGTGAAAGGCAACAAAAGACAGTTGTGTTTTAAATGAAAGATGTTTGCATTGTATTTATACAGTTGACTGGTTACTAAACAATTAGATATGACATGAATATATGTTGTAAATATTGTTTGTAAAAAGTATGTTAAAACTATAAAGTTGTAATTATGTTATGTTAACTTTAAAGTAAATTATGGTTTTATTTCTTTGCTGAATAATACTTGCAATTATTTGTTTGAAACTGTATTTATTCAAACTTTGATGAATATATAAAAGTAATGGTACTGATACTTAATTACTTCACCAAAAAAAGTACTGGTACTGCAGTACCGAGCTAAAATCTAGTACTGGTACCGGCATAATTTGCCAAGTACTGGTACTGGTACTTAAGTACTACTCACTTAGTACTGATGCAGCTCTGGCCTCGGGTAACAGTATTTTCTACAGGATGATATTTTTACTGTTACCCACAAACCCATGTGTTATTTATATACTCATAATACAAAGGTTACACCCTTTAAGTTTGTTAACATCTGAAGTCACAAGGTTGAACTTCTTTCAATCTATATCAACTCAAAGATTAAATGAATATTAATGACAGCTTAATTTGTTGAAATAAGCGTAAAGTATTGTAATATTTTAACATAAAATGCTAAAAAAGTAACAATAAATAAAATCCACATTATTTTCAAAACCAGAACTTTTAATAACATATTGTATACAATAAATTTACAGCACCCTCTTGAATTTCATACAATTTAATATTGTAAAGTCACCTTAAAAGATGTGTTATTGTATGCTTTAATGTTCTTATTGATATGTTCTATTACACCATTTGTGTATACAAAGTATATGCTTTTGCCCGTTGCGGACTAATATCTCCGTGTTTATAATTAGGAACGAGTCTATGATTTAATTTTTGTCAATGAAATGAGGGGTAGTTTTGATAATTCCAAAAAAATATAGTCAAATTTTTATACATTTTCTGCTCTAAAAATATCTAGAAAAATATAATTTTACAGGGATCCTATGAATTTATTTAGACTGATATAATACTGTTAAAATGATCAGTATATACCTGTACTTGTATCTTTTATACGACAGAAGTCTTTAAATACATTATACATGTACTAAACTGTTGAAGTGACTGCTATTGTTTGCATTTACGTTAACACCGTATTGGTGATAAAATACATTAGAAACTGACCTATATACATTGCTGCCATTGTAATCATACAAATAATGTCACAACAAATAAAAGTTAAAGACATTAACTAGAAAACTTTATTCTAAATGTATTTAAACTCTTATATCTATCTTGTGTGCCACTGATGCAGATACCAACGTACACATAGACGAACATCAACATTTCTTGAAGATTGATTTTTCTTGGTTGACATTAAAAAACAAAAAACTAAAAGAAGAATTTCTACGCAAGAAGAAATGATTTGGTACAACATAATATTGAATATACATGTCCAAACATTTTGATAAATGTCCGTTCACACATGTAGCTCTTTATGAACTTACATAACAGACGGAAATGATGCAACTTCATAAAAAAATTGCAGTTTGAAGTTTGTTTGTGTCACGGTTCAGAACTGTTGACTTTTTAAGGAAGGAGATGTGTTAGCAGCTAGACAGCTCAGTCGGTAGAGCCGCGGTACGGTGTAATATTCCAAGGGTCCCAGGTTCGAGTCCTAGTCAGGCTGCACATTTTTCTCACCCTGTGACATTTGGCGCCCAAAAGGGAACTGTGACTGAATATAGCTCAGTGCTATTTGCAAAGATTTTATTGTGGTGTAGTTTTAGGCCATTTAATAGAGTTAAAAATATAAATAACAGGTTTTGCAATAATAATATTAAGATGCTAAATATCTGAAACAACGGAGAGGGACACAGCAGATGCATAACTTCTAATTGGTTTGTAAGTTCTGGATAGCTAGAGCCATGTGATCTTACGATAATTATTTATTGTACGCAAAGAGATATATTATGTTTGATAAATATTATAACATACCAAATATTAATGCTATTTGATCCATCAAATTATCTGCAAACGCATGTTCAGCTCCGCTTGTGATCTCAATAAGGTATGCACCTTTAGATTCGCAGTCGCTCTGTAGAAGAAAATACAAAACAATATACATGTATAAATGCTTGTAAACAATCATGTTTATGTTATAATCAATATGAGGTACATGTATGTCACTTGTAATTTGCAATACCTAAACAACTAAAATAACATACTTCCGGACAGCATTACTTATCTTCTGTCTCTTCAATAAAATGAAGCGTTTAGAGAGAGAAGGTGATTAAAAAAAATTCTGGATATAAAGTAATTGCTATTTGCATACGGTTATTTTTTACTTTTATATGTGTTTTTAAGGGAGATTTCTATGTTTTCTAATCTTTTAGAGAATTATGATAACTTGGAAAAGGTAAGAAAATAGCAATTATCTTTTATATATGATAAATATGAGCTAAAACACAGCCAAATGTTTGGCCCAACGTGCCACCAATTGATCGTATAAATGGTACTCGCAAAGAGTATACAGATGTATTGAAAACGATTATATGATTTTTATTTTGTTAAATCTTCACCAATATTTGTTCTTTATTACTAAATACATTCCATTTATAACAGTTGTGAAATATTGTATGCTGACTAACACAATTATTTTTTTTTCAACTTTCTTTCACTAATCATTCCCTGCGGTCTGGAGACCGCAGGGTATTGGTACGCGTTTAACTTTTGAGGCATGGAGGAGCACGTGACCTGTTTTCGGTACATGGAGGAGCATGTGATCTGTAGACCGTACATGATTGGTTAATTGGCCTTTTCGAAAACCTAGCTAAATACCGTTTGCCGG